>NW_021131876.1:0-1945 GCF_004193835.3 Ostrinia furnacalis | reverse complement strand
TGGTAGGGTAAAAAGATTATGAGACATGTAGAGGCTCCTTAAGAGCAAAATGACGATTTGTAAGAACTATTTATTAGTCTAAACAAATAAAGAAATTTTGACTTTGACTTGACTTTGACTTTGAGTGATGTCATATCGCCAGCGGCAAACTTAAAGCGAACGGATAGTATGTAATAGTCCCGTTAACCCCTCGTGGCAAGCTAAATATGCTTGTGTTACGAGTGGGTTCACACATTAGTCCAGCGGCGGAGCTCGAACCAGCGTTCCTGGGATCTCGAGTCGGCTAGTCCGATACCTTCATCATTGGGCTGTAAAATTTATTATTTTATTTTAGGCTGGTTTGCACCAGCTTACTTTAACTTTAAAAAACGTCAAAAATCTGTCAAACTCCATACAAAAAACACCGGTTATTGTCATAGTTACAGTTAAAGTTAGGTGGTGTAACTCAGCCTTAATTCTCACCCCATTGCATTGAGGTTTGGAAGGCGTGTGTTGACGTGATAAGGGTGAAAGAGGGTTGATAATGTTGCCACCAATAAAATTATAATTTAGAACACACGTGACTCGTCAAGTCATTTTTATTGCGCTGGTGTTAGGTTCAAAATGAAATTTATTTTAACAAAAACCATCAATTTTCCAATGGGTTATTGCATTTTAAGAATAAAATCCGCGTAAGTCTTTTGAAAACAGTCACAATTGTAAAACGTTCTACTTAGGTAGGTATGTTTTTCTCGATTTCATCATACGTACTCATTTTCCATAACTATAATATTAAAACCAAAGGATAATATGTAACTTGAATAATAATCTACTTATTTTCGTAATATTCTTTCAGACACATTACTATAATACATTTATTATTAAAAGTCAATCCTCTTTTTTTTCTTAAGATTTTATTGTATCCTACTAAGAACTTGACCCTATTTCTCCCCTTCCACAATTAAAAACCAGCCCATAAGTAGTCAATGTAACATTTCGATTCGTCGTTTGATAGCAATGCGTAATCGTATCGCTCAAACTCTGAATATTTGTGACTCTATCTATAGAATTCTCAATACTCTATTATAAAGACAGCAAGTCTTCAGTCACTATAAAAAAATTGTTCTCACGGACGATATTTTAAGCGGTTTAAAATTAATCATACATATTTATATTATCATCTGTGACTTATCTCCCCTTCAAAGCTAAACTGGTAATGAATGCGCGAGCAAAGCCGCGGCACGCGCCTATTCACCCCAATGAATGTATGAAACAGATTAATTTCGACAATCTTGTTTATATTTGTACACTTCTACTGATTGTTGTTTGGGAAAGAGCTATATTACTTAAAAACAGTCCAGTAGTGGACGTCATTTAGCTGAAACTAACGAAAAAATTTGCTAAAATACATACACTCGAAAAACATAACCCTCCTTTTGGCGCAGTCCAAATATTCACCTAGGTACTAACTAAGTAGGTACCTATTTAATTAGTAAATTGTGAATAACTTTCATAGGTACAAGTACGAGATTAATACGAAAACAAACTTTCGGTGGTGCAATCAATGTATTAAAAATATTTTTACATTAATATTGAGTCATATTTATTTAAAGTCACGGTACTTTTGTACCTACTGTAATTCACTGACAAAATAACCGCCTAAAAAAGTTTGGGCTTGGAGTAAGCTCCACTGAAGACTGGCACTTCAGTTTTCCTATCCACAATCATGAAGAAGAAGGGTTTGTTTGCCAAAAAGTTCTCAGCCTGAACTGAACTCCTGAAAGAGAAACCCATCTCTGTCACTGCTGCAGCCACCGTCCCTTCCTCTGTCACCTCCACATCTGCCTTTTGAATGAAGCTAGAAACATGCAGCTGGTAATCCGAAATCTCAGGGAATCTCGCCCTGTTAGCGTCAAACATATCCCTCAATCCCATATCAATTAAAAGCTCCTTCAAATTATCCAAA
>NW_021131875.1:0-816 GCF_004193835.3 Ostrinia furnacalis | reverse complement strand
GTATCCCAGCATACCATCTGCCTTTGGTTTCTGAGCATATTTTCCAATAATTTTTCCATATCTCTTTACAGTTTTCTTTCATAATGGTGTGAAAGTCCGTGAAGGGGACCTTAAAATGCTCCGAGTGGTCTTCATGAGGTTCAGAGTTGGCAACTTGATCCACAATTTCGTTCCCTGGTATGCCTCGATGAGACGGAATCCACTTGAGTGAAATTGGTTTTTTAATTTCATTAATAATGTTTCTTATATTATAAATTAAATAATTTGTTTTAAAGTGCATATTATTATTGTCTAAGCTCATCAAAACACTTTTCGAATCAGATAATATCATAAACTCATTATAACTACAATAGCTTAAAGACTTAATGTAAATTAATGCTTGTAATATAGCATATGCCTCAGCAGTAAATATGCTACACTCTGAATTAATTTTAAAACATTTACTATATTTACATTGTGGATCATAAAGGGCAGATTTGACTGCATTTAAACTTTTTGATCCATCCGAATATATTTTATACACCATAGTTTTGTGACTCATAAACTGAAAAAAGTCTTCTTTGGAATCTACACTACTTACATCAACTTTTATTTTATTCAAGAGCGAATCATATTTACATGTGTAGATAGGCCACAAATTACATCTGTACATATTCTTAGTCATATCATTAATATGAGTTATTATTTTTAACATAACAGGTATGTTACCATTTATAACATCATTTGCTGTAACGTAAGCAGAATTTAGCAAGGTATTATACAGAGGTGTTGGTAAGTGAAATTTTTCTAAAACTATAGGGTCATTCCTAGCTAAAA
>NW_021131874.1:337742-373490 GCF_004193835.3 Ostrinia furnacalis | reverse complement strand
GCCCGCGACTTCGTCCGCGTGGAATAATGACTTTGGGTAGGCACTTTTAATAATTTAGTCTAATTATTTTACAAATAGCTTTTGCCCGCGACTTGCTAGAATCACCAAGNTTATAATATTAGTATAGATTTCGGCCAGACCATTTCCATCCATTCATTGGAAACCGGGGCTTAAATTTTGTTCCCGCTTATACTGTACAGTCAGCGTCAAATAGTTCGTGACACACAAAGTGACCAAAAAGTTGACTACACAACCCTTTTTTTTTAACATGAGGAAATGCTTTGCGCATACCCCGGGCCGCGGGGGCAGCCCGGGGTTATGTGGGACTCTCCCCGCCAGAAGGACGGGGCCTACCCACTAAAACCTCATGGGGTCCTCTGCTAGCGCGATATGAGGTGCACATAGGGCTCACCAAGGGCTTAACACCACGTGTGCACCTCGCGCATCTGCCGCAACCGGCTCCCTCCAAAGCGCGCGGAACACCCGCGCGCGCTCTGGGACTCACTTCGTTGAGGGCCTCCTCCCCCCGGAGGGTACCCCCTGTGAGCTTGCCGCCTGTGAGGCCTGCTCCTTGGTCAGGCGGTCGGCGACTGCGGGCGAGAACTCCTCGCAGGACGCAACTACCACCTTCTTCGCTTTGGAGAGCTGTTTCGGCACGGGACACTTTCTGGTCCCTGTCACGTGGTCAGCAGCTCTCTCCTCGGCTGCGCACAAGGCGCATTTAAGCGAGCAGCCTCTCTGTCTATGGCCGGGTTCGCCGCAGCGATAGCACACAATCCTATTCCAACTGTAACAAAGCCGTGTTGCAAACTTTTTGGCTACTTTGGTTGTCACGAACTATTTGACGCTGACTGTACAAAGAGTAACACTAAGGCTGGGTTGCACCATCTTACTTGACTTTAACAAACGGCAAAAATCTGTCAAATTCCATACAAAAAATAACGGTTTTCGTTAAATTAATGGTTAAAATTGGTGGTACAACTCAGCCTTATTAATGGGAACTTTCACCTCGCAAATATAGCACACAAAAAGTAGACATGATATATTTTCATTTTAGTACATGCATCCTCATTGTCTCAAAATTTATCATTATTTAAATTCAACATAAACGTGCCTATCTTCGGTTGATGTCATAACGCAAACTGTGTTTGTTGTCGTACATTTAATATTTAAGTTAGCAGCTATAATAAGATTACGCTTGCTTGTTGAAATAACATTAATGATATATGCACCTTTGTTTGAAATACCGGCTACGTGAGAATAACGCTCGCAGTATCAAGTAACCAAATGGTAATTTGATAATGTTATTAATATCATTATTGGAACGATACGTTATTATTAAAATACTAGCTGTGACCGCGACTTCGTACGCTTAAAAAAGTTTGAATAATATTTCCTGTATTTGTAACATTTTTCTTTACTGCTCCGTCCCTATTGGCTGTAGAGTGATTTTATATAGCCCAAAGACTTCCTCGATAAATCCAACACAATAAGATTTTACAATTCGGACCTATAGTTCCTGAGATTACCACGTTCAAGCAAACAAAAAACAAACTTTCATTACCTATATTAGTATAGATACATTAACGATTCAAAGCAAAAGTTATTTCAACTTTAATATTAAACAAAACTTTTGATTTTGATGCGCTCACTTTTACTTTTCGTCATTAAATATATTCCACGAACACATTATCATATTAAATCACAGTAATTGCTTTGATTACAAGTGCTTTAATTGCTGTGTTGAAATAATATCGCCAGATGGTGACAAATTGAGATCTTATCAACATGGTGATTGAGTAAACGGCTTAATTGGTTTTAAATTATGAACTAATAAATAATTTTAATATTTTCTCTTACGGCTTCCAGAATATCGTTTTTATTTATTTTACTGATTACATTATAATAGGAGTTTTAATATTTATGATTTAGTTTTTCCGCTAATTCAATAAAACTATAACCTACGTCACCATTTTATTTAGATTAGAAAAGGTATTTACTTTGTGCAGCTGTGCAGTGGAGACCGCACCGTATGACCTGATGCCCTGATGGCGATGAAAATGACGATCGCTTACCAAATCAATACTTTTTTACAAATTGTCATTGTCTGCCATCGTCAAAAAACGGGCTGAGTTGCACCACCTAACTTTAACGGTAATCGGTGATTATAGTATGGAGTTTGACAGTTTTTTGACGTTTGTCAAAGTTAAAGTAAGATGGTGCAACTGGTGCAACCCAACTGTACTGTAATTTTAATACCCTAATAATGTTGACCCTAGAAAAATGTTTCAGAAATAGCGTCGTTTCTAACTTGTCCATTTCTTGTTACAGATGTAGAAACCTATCCGAGTACATGAAGATTGCTGAAAAAGTCAAGGAGTTCTTCCACAACGAGGGGATCCACTCGACCACAATACAGCCGGAATTTGTGGAACTGCCCCTTGGAGGGAATGAGGTCAGTTTATACTGGACTTAAACTGGATTTTTTCTATGTATAATAATTCATTTACAAAAAAATTAAAGCATAGATGGTGCGGTATATACCTAAATTCTTTAGAAATTTCCTTAGATGTAAACAAACACTTGTGCACACAATTACACCATAATCACTTACGTGTTCATAATATCATACACATTATTTCACAAGCCCATGAAACCAACTTTATTCTCACGATTATACAAGTTTGAAATCAATCTTTGAAACAAATTATTTTAGCAAAATATGTGGACGATGAAAATTTGTGAGACTTGTCAAATTGACTTGAAGTTTAAAATTATGTGTAATCTCCATGTTGTCTCTGACACATCAGTGTTGTAACCTGTAAGTCATAGACAATAATCGGTAAATTTAATCGATTTTATTTCAATTATTCAATCATTTTTATTACTGATTGCATTTAAATTGATTTAAATAGGGTCTTAATCAACAATGTATTTTTTCTTCATTAAATGTAGGTACTACTAATTATTTAATGCACTGCTTTATAAAGCATTATAAATTCTTTCTATAGGTACGTAAATACTACAATAATTTCAATTCGCGATTAACGAGAGGTTTTGTCGCCTCACTAGGGCACAGATTAAAAATGTTTTAATGTCAGTTGGCCATATTTGTTTACATTTAGGGAAATTTCTAAAGAATCCGACTTTAAACATGTCCAAAGACATTTAGTCGTTTTGGATTACAGTATTGTCAACCGTATCAAAGGATTTGGAACTCAACGACAAGACAACCCAGGACAGACTGTCTTGGCGCTTTAGTACGAAGAGGTCCGACCCCAAGTGAAATAAGAGGAAACAGAAGAATTAGATAAGACTTTAATACCAACATTTTAACCAATAAAAGTCTTGTCATAATATTATGCCCGTTTTCACCATCGATCCCTATTTTTTAAGTCACCCCTATGAAAACTAAATTCCTGATATGTGATAGGTGTCACTTAAAAATTAAGGATTGGTAATACTTCTACCTACCCCTAACACTTATGCAGTACTTTATTATTGTGTTCGTATCTAGCGTGAAAGCCTCGTAGCCTAGTTTTTCATACTAAATCTTAAAACGAGGTTTTGCCCGGCTTGTCACATAATGCAATGGTTATTGATATTGTTATAGATAACCAGCGGAGCGTCAGCGGAGGCGCCCTGCGCGCTACACTGCCCTCCCAACGACCTCTGCCACAACGCGACGTGCTGCGGGCCCAACCAGCAAGTGAGTTGCATATACGAGGCGTGAACGACCCTGTACGATCCGAAAGGGGGGCTATTCTTTTTCCCGTAGAAATTGCCTGACGAACAATGAGGGTTTTCGCGAATGAAAGATCCGCTAGATGGCGGGACGTGGATGTGGGGTCTGACTGCTTCATGATTGGTGGATTTTGACATATCTGTCAATGTCATGTCAAAAATAACCAATCATGCAGCATTTGGACCTCGCATCTACGTATTGCCATCTGGCGGATTTTTCATTCGCGAAAATCCTCATTAGAATGCTAAAGTGAAATTCTTTATCAAGTTTTGGATGACGACGTTTTTTATTTGGTTCTTCACATTTTTGGGCGCCTGAATCTCCCATCTCGGATCGGACGGAGTTTTTTCCCTTAATAGTCAATTACCTTTCAAGCATATTGGAAAGATCATAACTATAGGTGATATAAGGACACAAAATTGTCGCTTGGAGTCCGCTTTGATCACCTGGGTGATCAAATCCAGGTGATCAATGTGGAATAGACCTTTATACATACTTCTTCAATCGCGAGAGACGTACCTAACGAAGATCATAACTGTGATACCAGAATTTATGAATGCAATGAAAAATAATGAATTATTGAGGCATTAATTTTTTTTCGGGATTTTTTTATGTGAAGTCTGGGAATCTCTTCTCTTCTGGGAACTTCTTCTCTCAGTTTCCAATTCAACTCCTACATTGCCAGTCCGAACATAGTCTGAATCTTAGCTCTATGTTTGACTAAATAAGTTCTTTCCACTATGCTCCGGGTGATAGTAACCCATGAAAACAACCCTTGAATTCGGTAACAATTTCATATGGTGTGTAGGGCGTTAGCAATGCTGAGCCCCGATTACGGTAATTTTTAACGTCTCCAATCCAGACGCGCTTCATCGATTCTGCGATACGATTGGTCAAAACAGCTGACGTACGCTGTTTTGATCATTACGCTGACCAATCGTATCGCAGAATCGATGAAGCGCGTCTGGCTCTGGATTGGATACGTTAAAAATTACCGTAATCGGGGCTCTGTATTCCTAAGACAAACGCTAATTTCAAGACATAATTTACATCGACAGACTATAACAAATCATACTTAATGTCATGACATTTCATTTCGAATGAAATACTTATTGCTAAGTTTGAATACAATAATAAATAAAACATGTCAAGAAGCAGACATTGCATTATGACCATTCGTTATAAAATATCCATTATTATTATATTTTACTGGTATATCTAGCGCACAATTGAGTCAGTGCCTGATGTATGGGAGGGGTGACATTGACATTTATAAATAAAAATAAAAAAAATAAAATTCATTTATTTCAGGCCAGGGCCCATAAAATTTCAATAATAATAATAATTGCATTAAATAATTAAAATCAAATTAAAATCATATTTATGACAGAGCATACAAATCTGAATCACATCTGTGTGCTTACCATAAGTTTACGTTTATTAGGTGTGCTCGTTAGCGACTTCGTAAAAAAATGTCATTAAATGTATGAGATATTGTGCAGCGCCCCTAGCGGCTACTTTCAAGAAATAAAATCTTCATAGATTTTTTTGACGTACTCGCTAGCGAGCACACATAACGTAAACTCATGGTAAGTACACTGAAGTCTTGCTGACATTTGACGTCCGCCATATCTCAGGCACTGAGTTAAGGGCCCTCGCCCACGGCGACTTTTTGTAGGGATGCAGTCGCGCGTTAGTAGCGCGTTGCAAATGCGACTAACACGCGTTAAAGTCTGTTCGCCGAGAGTTGATAAATATTATGAAATGTCTTGCAATAGCGACTGTCGCTTAATTATCGCATTCTGTATGGCGGGCGTCGTTTGTCACAACGCGCACTGAGTACCATGGTACGAGACACGCAGCTGTCGTAAGTCGTAAAGCGCCCCGGCTGGCGGGCGCGGCGGCGGCCACAGCGTGACCACTTTTAGTAGATTTCTAATTTTTTGGTAGATTTGAGGCAAAGAGAACGATGATTTAGTAGTGCGAAATCGTTTAGTAGAATTTGGTAGGTATTTTTAGAACATTCTTATAAATGGTAGTCCAAAATTAAATTGTAACCGAGCCGAGAATCCAGGCCAAAAAAAAGGCCAGGCCAAATAATCTACCAACTTTTTCATTATATCGACAAAAATAATTAGCGGGCCGCAATTTATAATGAGTTTAGAACCTCTGATATTTAATTTTTTTATCAACTCTCGGCGAACAGACTTTAGTAGCGATGCTATCGCGCGTTTCATAAAATGTCGCCGTGGGCGAAGGCCCTAAGCCCTATAATATTGCTTTAAAGTAAATAAAAAATCTTTTAAACCTATTTAAAAAATCCCCATAACTATAATATTATCAGTAGAATTTATTAGATCACTACAAATAAATATAAATATTCAATCTCAAAACTTGGCCCCAATCTACCTTTACACGTAACTTAGCAGTTTTCTCTCTATTTTCACTTGCAGTTTTTCAGTTTAGAAACGATAAGGGTACGATAATCTTTTTCAAGGAGATCAAAGCCATGAATGGGCACAGTTATGCTGACCGGGATAAATCTACCACGGGGATACTCAAGATAGTTACAGAGGCTTGACAGTTCTGCATTTTATATTGTGATATTAGTTTTATACGACAATAACTGTTCAATTATGTAGATTTTATACTAAATCATGACTTATTATAATGTTTGTGCCAATATTGACAATGTACAAATTTTATGTGTATTATTATTTAAAAAAATAGTAAAATTTATATTTCTTTCATGTGAGTTTGTTTTAAATGTTTGTGTTGTCTGTGAGTAACTCCAATCCCTAAATTTATACTAACAAAACTTTAGACATGGGAAATAATAAGGAATTTGGTGTATAGCGTCTGTTACTAAACAAATTCCATTCATATGTAAGGAATATTGTCCGATATTATTACAATCTTTGTAAAATTTCACCTTATCAATTAATGTCTAACGTATCAAATTCATATCAAGTCATAAAGTTTACTTATATTGAACTAGATTAACTTTAATTGCTTTCAAAGGTAAAGAGATTTTAACACAGTTGCTATGAAAACTCCGTCCTCTATCTATAGGTATAAGGACTTCATTTGGTTACCTTTAAAGGTCAGCCTAATGCGATCAATACCCATGCACTTTTTATGAAGGCCATGAAATTAGTCTAACCTTCTTAAATATGGAAATGACTGGCCAATAAGTACCCAGCGCTTTGTTTGAAAAGGTAAAACAATTGATTATTTAATAGTACACAGTATCGTAAAATTAGTTTCCTATGAACCCATGTAAATGTTAACATACAATACACATTAGTAAACTAGCCGTATCTTACTGCGCCACAAAACAATATTCCATTCATTTTCTATTGATCTAGAACTGCAAGCAAATTACGAATAACAAAGCATTAGATCATCAAAGGCATGTTTCCTCGTACTTGCAGGAATAATACTTTAAAATGGGCATGCTTTTTAGTGTTGCTCAGGGCGTATGTACGGAGAAAATGATGCCATCACCATACTTTTAACTATCAATTAATCACAGTATTTACGACCTACCATGTCAGTACTCAGTATCAATCTTAATCACAAGTGTTAGCAAGCATAGACAAGGAATCAAGGCTATTGTTGACCACATATCGATATTCTTACTAACAAACTATCGATAACACTGCACAACAGCATTTCTGATGATTGGGTTATGTTACATGATATTAGTCCAATTTTTAATGACGATTTCAAATCTGTGATTGAAATGTCTGTATCAGCTCTGGTTAAAAAAATATGACACTTGGGTCTTTTTGTAAAAAAACACTCTTTTTTTAGAGATGATCCTATTTTATGAAGTTGTTAAGTTGAACAACCTTTCTTTTATTTGACTTCCTTGCTGATGCTGAAGGCAGACAGCTCTTCTGAATGATTCAACAGCAGTCAGCCATCATGTGTGTATTCCAGTGGCCCTGATAGCGTCCCTCTATCGTACGAAGGCCCTGGTGGATTTGCTCGCTATGTTCTTCACTTAGATCCTTAAGAGTTGTGATAAAATTGTTCAGGTGATTGCGAAGAGAGTGTAATTCGATGTTTATATTACATCCAACCAAAAAAACATGCTTGTAAGTGACTCATACGTTGTTCGATGTGTAAGAATAGTAAGATTTTTTCGGATTTTCCAAAAAAAAATTAAATTGCCAAAATAACTCATTCCATGTCTTTTCGGAAGACTTGAAGATCCTAAATCTCTAAAACAATCGTTTAAACCATCTTGGCTACATGGTTTTGAAAATTTCGGGTCACATTCAAAGTCTCTACCACACTGACAGTTTTCGCCTCAAAATCCTCATGTGAAGTATCAACATGAGGTTCAGGTGACTTCTTAGGGTTGAAAAGACGTCTACATGCCAAACGTATGCAAGGAATTACCATTTAGTTCAATATTTTTTGGTTAATACCATTTTTGTTCAAAAATAAAAATAACAGTCGTCGCGATGGTTCAAGGGTTCCTTTCAGATCATAGCGGTTTCGTACCTAAATCTACACATATTCTTATTTGTTTATAAACGTAAAAACTCAACGCATCTTTTCCACGCCTTTTGCGGAATTCAAAACTTATCTTTCATTTCCACTGGGTCCCCAAACTAATTTTTGTAAGCCAATTTTACGAACTTTGTCACATTTAAATGGATTATTTAAACATATCCTCTCCGCAAATGAAACAAAATTTATTTAGATCATTCACACAAACACTTCTTAATGCTATCATATTAAATTATACATAGAAAACATAGTATTTTTTGAACTGTCGGCGAATTAAGACTGAAATTTAGCAATTTTTGAGTGAAAGCTATAACACGTAAACAAGAGCTGCTACGAAAAAATGGACGGCAGATTCAGAATCAGCGACGTCAAATTAGTAAACATCATGTAATGAAAGTCAATCATCAGCCAAAAGTTGCAATTTTGTTGTGCAGTGTAATATAATATCATAGTAGGTTCATGCATTTGTTATCATGCCAGGTACCACGTAGCGCAGTAATATTCGACATCTGAAATTGTAAGTAACTGGGTGCAATCATACAGATATCAGCATTCACATCGCTTTTGGAATCGTAATTAGTTGTGTCCGTTTGGGTAAACGAAGTATGGTTCTAATGATAGCTAGGTTTTAGACGTCCACATGCTACGAACATGCTAGTACTCATTAGCGCTTATACATTAAAAACTGCTTAGTTTTACTTCATTTTTAAAATCGAATAACTTCTATAGATGTATTTATCTATTTTACAGGAGCACAGTACACCTTCACCGACAGTCACGCCGTATCTATGCAGACAACGAAACATGGGCTCCAGAACCGAGTCGAATAACTCTATGACAGCCAACGGACAACAAACCAGGTCGGCTACTTGGAACCTTGAAGCTTTAGAATGCGGGTTAGTAGAGTAGAGAGAAGTAGTGACAATTATCCGGCTCGAAGGACCAATTTTTATGCTAATAGCACAATGTTTTACAAATTAGTTGGAAGTCAAAGTGCATGGCAAAAAAGGTTAAATGGTAGCGGTAGAGATAATTGGCAATCGCAACGCATTCTAAAGTTGAAGGTTTATCACTTGGCACATATTTCTTATAAGGGAAACATCGGATGGTATGGTTGATGCAAAACTTAATACCAAGCTGGGTGCTACGTTCACTATTAGAATTAGAAGGTGTATTTCTTGACATTTAAGCTATACTTCAGATTGAGTGAGAGATAGGAAGGAAAATCTCAGTAGCGTCAGAAGGAGTGTCTTCTTTGTGGAAGTGACTAGCACCAGTCACGTCAAAGCACTCCAGAGCATGTCTTTATCATAACAAACGTGGCTGGAGATCATGTACCGATGACAACACATCAAGCTACAACTGGCATCTTGGGTAGTAAGCGTTACTTTCCAACAAAATGTAGAGTTTGATGTGCTGTCAACTGTGCAAGCGCATAATATAACAAGAAACTAAGGCCTAGTTCGCACTACGGCTAAACCCCCGCGTTTTTAACCGCGTGATTTTATAACCATATAATGCAAGCGTCCGTATTGCTGTTTTTTACAGCGTATACGTTTCGGGTGGTCTCCGGTTTGGCGGTTTACCGCTTGCGGGAAAAATCGTAGCGTGGACTCAGCCTAATACTGATGCAAAAGCTGATGTCTCTTTCTCAAGATGTAATTAGTTTTACGTTCAATCACTAGCACCTAGCTTGGTTCTTGCACCAACCTAATCCAAGCCTGAGCGTACAGTAACTAGTGGTTTCTTTTTAGTTCCCTGCTCCCATCGCCCATGGTGGAAGGTGAGCTCGCGGTCTGACAGGCTGGCGTGCCCTCACGGCCCCAGTCGCACGTTATATGTGTGGCGTGATAGCGAATTGACGAGTATTCTGTTCGCATTGAGTGATTTCTTATTATAAGCACAATAGACAGGTCTCACTCTTTAGAGAATTAACGACTCTCCCAGGTCGAGATAAGGTGCAGTTTGTTTACGAAATAACTGTTCAAATAAACTAGAATAACGTACACGTGCAGGCGAAAGTGGGCTGTATTGTCACCTACTTTAGTGTTGATCTAAAGACAAAAGATTATGTTCTAATATTTGACACTTGCGACTGGGAGAGGACAAAATAGGTTAAATTCAGAAGTGAGACCTGCCGTATACCTGAAATATGTAAAAAAACAAATGAAGTACTGACGCAAATAAACTATTGATTGATTGAATCGATTTATGAAGTAGTTTGACCTGACATGTTATCGCTGTGACCGCATGACGCAACTACCTCAAAATTCGATTCAATTTCACTTTATTTAATGTTCTTTACGTAGGTAGTCTGTCATTTGCATAAAGAAATAATGAAGCATTTTGTTTACATGGTATTATGTAAATGACAGATTGTTATATATAGCGTAGAAAACGCGTTCAGTGGCCCCATTTTCATTTGCTTTTGACTTCTAGAAGGTAGATCTAGAAAATCGTTAACCCTAATTTAAAAAAATAATAAAACGTTAATTTATTTCTAATTTAATTCTGAAATCACTCCAATTTATGAATGTAGATTTGCTTGGAAAGCTGGAAAGTGATCGTGCGATTACATTAACACCAAAAGTATTCGTAATTTAATTGAAATTGTACGAGCTAATAAATGTAATGTATTTGTATTTTCCAATAGCCTCTTTACAAAAAGTTTCGCTATTGTTAATACTTGATTCCGTTCCTTTTGTATTAAAAGCCTTGTAGAGACGTGGTAACTCGTGAGTCTCAAATAGTGTATGTGGAATCAATCACTGCGGTTGTTCTTTGTAAATTAGAAACCTCTGAAAAATTCGAATGTTTTCATCCCTCTCACGCATAGCGAGTTGCTTGCATGTGCGATAGTGACAGACATACCCGAAACTATGTAAACGGCTAAGCCCTATTGAACTACTTCAACAACCATAATTTAACAATATAATCTATATATATAAAAATGAAACCCGTTTCGCGTTGTCACGGCATCACGTGTGAACGGCTGAACCGATTTCGATAATTCTTTTTTTTAAATGTTTGTGGAAGTCCAAGGATGGTT
Source organism: Ostrinia furnacalis (assembly GCF_004193835.3). Taxonomy (NCBI): domain Eukaryota; kingdom Metazoa; phylum Arthropoda; class Insecta; order Lepidoptera; family Crambidae; genus Ostrinia; species Ostrinia furnacalis. The sequence continues at coordinate 362,172 of NW_021131874.1, read as the reverse complement.
CTTACGGAAAAAAATATTGAGAAAATCTCTACGCTAAGGCGGTACGAAGTTCGCCGGGTCAGCTAGTATTAACTAATGATGCGGGGTGATTTAAAAAAATTTGGCAGTGCCTATGCCTTTAAATGAAATCTAATGCCTAACTAAAGAAAGGTTATTTTTCCAAGGCCGCGTCGATTTAACAGATACACTGTTTTTAGTTGCCTGTGACTCACAGTTCCTAATACAATTTTATTCTTATGTCCACCCGATTAGGGTGCAAAATTATACTTAAAATAATTCGGTTGCAATTTGGATGTGTTGTTTTATAACTAAGCATAGTTAAGATATCCGTAGTTATTACTTAGCAATAAGGTGGTAAATACCAAAACAAAGTTGTTGATTACTTTGCTACTGTTTACTTCTGTTGAAAATATTATTTTGTCTACAAGACATGATTTTGAATTGTATAAAAATATTTTGTTGCGTATAGATTTTGACATGGTTTCCGAATTAATTAACAATAAGTATATTCCAAAGTTTAAATCATTAAATAAATTAATCGCTCTTTTAATGTAATATTGACTAAGTTATTTCATTTAATAATAATTTGACGAGCTCGGCTGTTATTGTAGATAAGGCTGGTTTATAAAAACCATCTTAGACCAGACTAGTTTATAAAACCTCTGTGGTGTTCATTGAGCCCATAAAAAGTATTGTATTTCTTCCAACTATTGCAATTAAAAAAATACTATTTAAATAAAATAGGGAGTCAGAAAGCCTGGCGCCAAGTAAGAAAAACAATCTGAAATAAGTTTCATTTTTATATGTCACATATTTACCTATTAATTTCATTGTCAAATAGCCTATTGAGCTGTTATTCTGAATAATTTTGGCGAAAATAGTAAAGCATTTATTTGTGGATTATAGGCATACCTAACGTGACACCCAAAGAAGTTAAATATGAAAATTAATTACCTACCGAAGATTTAATTTACGTCGACGACGCCCTATCCTGATAAGTTTTGTATTTATCCTTATTCCTTACATATAAAGTACAATTACACCGATATAGCTAATATTGTCTTGTCTAGTGATTCAATATTGTTCTAATGTTTTGATGCTCTAATTAATTACTAATGAGGTCATTGACCATTTAAATCTATAGCCACGTGTATACATAATTGCATACTTTACCTAAACAATCTTATCAACGTAACATCACCTGATAATTATGTTAAGTGGTTTAAGTACGCATTAATGTACTCTGATACTGAGGCGAACGCAGCGACAAACGATCAGAGGTCTATCAAATATTGTCTGACAATATCAACAATATTTAAATCGTGCTAGGATCAAAACGTTTTAGTCCATAGAATATTATTGAACTTGGGACGTTTTGAAATTATTTATAACTTAAAATTGCTATTATTGCTTTCAAATTAAGATTGAAAATTGTATAACTACCCTTGATTGCACGGACGACAGCTCATCAAACAAAGTACTGCGCCATCTTATGAAATTGTAAAAGGCGTTATTACGTAAAAATATATAATTTGATGTGTTGTCGACTGTACACATAGCTTATCAAATATAACAGCGCAAAACTGCTCTTATTTCATGCTAGATAAAGGCGATCTCATGGTCAACTGTCGTAAATATTTATAAAATCCAAATACTGCAGTAATTTTATATAACTTTAGTATTAGATAATGTTTGAAGAAGATAGAAGCTTCCTAAATGGGCGATGATCAGGTAACGGCGACTCGAATAGCCTTAATCATCCACAAAATGTGTTCATGTATCAGCAAGTGACAGTATATACCTCGGCTAGCAATAAAAGAGTAACTCTCCAAATATATGCATTTGTAGGACAGTTGAAATGTAAATAACTAGTTGTATTATAATAATAGTTCCCTAAACACTGGCAAGAACTATTTCTTATACTTAAAAATGTGATCGTAATCTTAGCTTAGGATATACCAGGCGTTGCTAGCATTTTGTAATGTATTATGGTTTGTACACGCTATGGCAAAAGGATGACACTTTTTTATGACTGGCATAAAAGAAACGAAAGTCGGAAAAAAACACATTTTTTTTATTGTGACGAAATTTTCCAGCCAGCATATAAGTTATAAGTTTCTTGGACGATACTTTCCTAAAGATTTCCAACGTTCAATTGTTTTCTTAAACCCCTCGGTTTTATTTTATTGACCTCGCCAGAAGGTCTTGTCTGCTTCTTTAAAAAAAATCCATAGTGTGTTCTTACCATTAGAAAATGCGGGTATACTTTGCAATGACTACTAGATAGACAATCTTACATAGCGAACATTAGTTGATGCACTTTATCAATGATATCGTTATCACGTTTTATACACCCTTAGCGGGAAGGTCACCAAATTATCAAGACTGTAGATTTAATGATAAATAATGTTATAAATATTTGAGAACAAAAGCAAAATCTTTCCGACTTTCATTCTCAGATATTTACGCGTATTCGAGGATTTATAAAAGTATTAATATTTCAGTCTTCTCAATAAAGTGTTCTAGCGATATTTGGCTACAAAAATTTAGAGTTTTCTAAAAAATCTCCCGCTGTTTATAACAAAGGTTAATTTAATTATAAGCACATTCATATTAATGCATATTTAAATCTAATTAGATAGTAAAGCGTGAAGTTTATACAAGCTAGACTGGTTAAAATAATTAAAAATTAAGGAAAGCGAAGGGATTAAAAGATACGATTGGGTAAAAGTGGAAATTATCTTGTTTTCGATCAATATCTTGAAGATACAGTATCAGTAGTACCAGTATCTACAATAGGTATGTTACTAACTACTACTGATACTGATATTTCACCTTCAGAAATTATTGTATTATTCATAGTAAAAAACAGCCAATCTTCTAAAGTAATAACAAAGTTTTCAAATGTATTGTTTTTGTTAATAATCATAAATGATAACATTAACCTATCTGTCCCAAGCATAATAACTATTATTGATCGATCACGGGTATTTTCCAGTCGAATTAAAATCATGGTCTACTTTTTACACACACTGTTTTATCAATTTTTCCTTCGTCAATATTGCAATAATCTATTTTATTTAAGCTATATTAATGTATGATTTTACAAATGAATTATCAACAAAATATATTTACGCAGTTGTTACGGCGAAGGTACGACTGATGTGTTACAGGCGTTCGCTCAAAATGTACCTATAAATTGTATTTATGTACAAATGTAGGGTAGTATTGTACGTGTAATACACAGTCTGGACGGGGTCTGTTTTACCGCATTTTAGGTATATTATTCGCCCTTATTTTATACATAATTGTATTTTATTTATCGAATAAAATGCTGTTTAACAGGCCAATAAATAGTTTTATTTATAAATCTTATTAGTTAATTTTGTTTTGTCAATCAAACGTTGAAGATCATGATTGAATGTTACAGGAATTGTGAATGTATTTTCACAGTTAATAAAAATATGTATTGAATTGAGGCATTTTAATGACAACCCAACTTTCTCATACTCAAAACTATTTATTAAAATATATTCTGCTCCCATGTGCACAGTGATTAATGTCATATAAACTACACAAAAACTTCAAATCCAAAATATATGTATGAGTATATCCTAAAGAAACTAGACACAAAAATATAACTCCAAAAACTCCATCTAAAATTAACAATCTAGGTATATCTATCTATTCTACAAATCTTAGAAAATCTTCATTTAAAATTTCAATCAGACTTCGTCTTTAAATCTCGAACATACAAAAAATCAACAATCAATCAACAATCACTGCAAATAAATTATTAAAAACTGCTATTTTTAAAAATAACAACAAAATCATTTAGTAGATAAGGTACCTTTATTACAAAACCCATTTAGTTTTGTCTATGGAAAGTTACTTCGGCGATTAATTTCTCATGTGTTCAAACCTTTATTATGTTGGATCTAATAAAATTCTTCGTAGCCGCCCAATCGTAATATGGACCATTACTTAAGTTGGTCCAATGTGTTAGCCTAGCTAGGCGCAGATCATTGATTTTTCGTCGGCCGATAGTGTAATCGGGCAGTTAATCAGTTACGGGCATGTATGGAAGTGCGCACATTACACCGATTGATTCTTCATACCAATGAGAATCGGGCCCAACTATCGGCCGACTAAAAATCCGTGGTCTACGCATGTCCGTATACGTGGCTTATAGTCCGTATACCGGACTCCCAGAATCTTGCAAGCAAATAAGGTCCATAATAGGGTCCAGATAAGGCATAATCTTAGTTGCATAGTCTGTCCAGAATATCTATCTATCAAGCCGATACAAGAATGCCGATGGAGTCCTCACTGGTATGAGCCGTGTGTCCCCGTTAGCAGCGTCAATCACCAAGTACTCCCGGCCGTTGATGATCTTTGTTTTTGTGGCAGCGTTCACCTGTTATGCATGGAAAATTAGTTTCACATGTCACTAACGCCCGTATTCACAAACATTACTATGACGTCTCACAGTGCGCGTGGACGTACAAGGTCACACGACCCAATCGCAGACCTCTATTCAACGCTTTGCGTTCGATTTGCTATGTCCCTTGAGCAAGCATCGTTTGTGAATACGGGTGTAAGAGTCAGCAGTACATTAGGCATCAGTCCATTATGATACAAAACTAGTACCTGGCTTGATGTTCCGCTAAAAACTGAAGCTATCATAGAAATGCCAAATCAAATTGGCACATGTTGATCCCAAGAAAGAATCAACCAAGCATATGCTAAGCGCTTCATCCTTCAATCTGTAAGTTAGTGTAGTACCTACTATCGAATAATCCCTTGGACGACACCTACCTTGATCTTAGGGCTCCGTCCGAAAATGGAATCATAGGGTGGAGGTCTGCTATCATCATAGTTGTAAAAACGAGGATTCTTCTGGAACTTGGTTTTCTTGCGCTTTAATTTGTTACTCTTCGAATCCTTGATGATGTAGCGTTTGACGATGACCTGCAAGAAAGAAGAGAAATCATCGGCTCTCTAGATCATAACCTTTAAGTCACGAGCAAAGGTCACGAGGGACCATTTTACCACGGTCTTGTCAGGGACCACTTTTTTTCCAAAATCCTATGAAAGGGGAGATTGATTTCTCGCCCACTGTGCGCCGTTTACGTTGTGTTGACTCGACTCCATCACGTCACGTCACTTGTTTATTACGATGTCTTCGTGGACCACTTGGAATGCCTCCAGGGACCACCGGTTAAGAACCACTGCTCTAGATGATCAGTGGTCATTCTTTTGTTCGCGATCAACTCAATATGAACGGATTTTCATCCGGTTTTCACCAATAGAAAATGATTCATGAGGCAGGTGAACTATTCCGATCTGTCACTCTGCTCTGTCCCCATGGGGTGACAGAATGGACAGAAAAGTTTGATCTTTCCCCCTGTTAGCGACGAGGAGACAGTTAGAACTGTTGGGTAGGTATCATAACAGACCATCAGTGGGCAAAAACTTGTTATTAACATATTTATTTATACCTCTCCAATAAATACGGCAATAGCAGCGGCAAGCCCAGTGAACATGATCATATAGGTCATCAGAAGATCACTGTTCAGAAGTTGCCGGTCCTTCGACTGTAGATCCAGGGGACATATCTTCGTGCTGGGCAAGTCTCTGTGTTCCAGGAAGTCCACTATGCCGGCTTGTAGGACGTATGATAAGCTGAAATGGAATTTTGTAATGAAGATCCTACATGGTCGAAGCTATGATAGTGGTCCTGTACTAACGGTGGGGGTGACTTGAATTTTTTTATAATTTAATTTTGTTATTTAGGCATCCTCCTTCGAAATGTAGTGGAGGGATTGCTTAGGGAAGTATGGTAAGCCCCTTTTAATATTATGAGCAATTATTAGATTCATCGAAGTTAGAACCCAAAACCAAAGCTTATGCCTTATGAAACGACTTATTTAGTAAGTAGGTACTGCTTGTACTCGTAGAATAGTAAACAATAAGTAACGCGAATGGTGTTCGTGGTTCATAGCAGCAAAATTTACTTACACAGAATCGAAGACACCAGTCAACTTGCTGTTTTTAGGATACGCAAATCCCCTCAGCTTCTTCATGAAGAAATTGGGAGCTATGACGTAGGTGCATCTGTCTGTTTCCGCGACGCCTTCCCTTGCCTTTCTGAGGTAGTCTCCATACATTAGCTCGTCAATCCCAACCCGTTCTTCGACCAATACAGCTCCACCGTTCACAAGAGGAAGGTAGTCGTACAAACTGGTCATGGAACGAAACTCGGCCCGTCCGGTGGATATCATACGGCTGAGGTAGTACAGAACTTCGTTGGGCTGCAAAAGGTCAGTCAAGGCTGCTAAGTATTAATTAATAACCGACGCAGTGTGCAAAGCTGCCCCCTAAACTAAGTTTACATGCAAAAACATACTTAAGTATTATAGGTATATTCTGTTGCTCATATTATCATCTCACTATAAGTAAAAGGACTTGAAGATACTTAATAGAGGACTTGGAAAATAAAATGACCCCGGACTGTATGACTGGTGATTAGTTTTATATCGTTCGTTCGTTTCAGCCAAAAGACGTCCACTGCTGGACAAAGGCCTCCCCCAAGGATTTCCACAAAGACCGGTCCTGCGCCGCTCGCATCGCAAGTTTTATACTTATCATCATCATCATCATATGCAGGTATTATACTGCTGAAATAAACTAAACTTACACTGGAAACAACATACTGCACCGCGCCACCTTCCGCAGACACCCATCTATAGTTCTTCTTATACAAGTCTTGAGGGTTCTCGATGTCCAGAGTGAATTTGGAGAGAGTGAGAAAGGCAGTCAGGTTCGCCGTGTAGAACGCGGAGAGCAGGATTATGAAGATCCACCAGGTTGTGAATAAAACTCGGGTTGTATCTAGAAGTAATACTGAATTTAGCAACGTTCGTTTGCTTAGGTAATGCATTGATCTCTCCATAACACCTGAATTATTTTTGTTTCACATAAATCACCTAATGAACGAATTGCTGTTCTGACTTTGTGTACTTGCTACTTATAAGCTTATAAATAGGTTGTATGCAGATTTCTTAGTAGCTAAAATACTTAAATAACCAAATACCTAAAGTAGTGCCTAAAGTAAAGCCATCAAAATGATTGATATTGATTTCTATTTCATGATATATTTTTATATGAGGCTTTGTAAATAAACAGTGAGTACCATGTCGGTAATCCTGAATTCTTCGCCAATCCAATCCTGCTTATTTAGGATTGCACTAAAACTTTAACCATTTAGACTATTATGATAATGATGGCAACTACTTATGCCTAGTGGAGTAACTTATATTATTATTGTAGTATAAGTCCGTACAAATTCATTGAAAATAATCATGGAGAACCTAATATTAGGTAGGTACCTAAGTAGTACCTACTTACCTTTTTATCTAGATGTTATACGATGAAAATCGATTACACAATGATACCCTACGTGAATAGGTTTTAGTAATAGTGTTCAAAAGTTACACTTTGAACTATGACAAGGCTATGCTCATATTTCATATCCTACATACCCGTTCGTAAGTAATCATTTGTCAAAATGCTTGCCTCCGACTTGGCCATAATTTCGGTGTAATTACTTGAACATAACAATCATGACGAAAGGGTGTGACCGGAGGTGATGGATGACATAAACCATTAGCGATAGCATCTTTCATGTCAGGATTGACCGCAAACACAGGTAGGTAATTCCTATAATGAGTAGGTACTTTCGTATACCATTTAAAGTTATTTAAGTAGGTATGTTCAACACATTTTTGTGTAATATGAGGTTTATGATATCAAGGATTTAGGTGAAGTCTTATTAATCTAAGGGTGAAGTCTTAATCTAAGGGTGAAGTATGAAGAATGTATTATCTGCTACATGGTAGTATAGTATACAGGATGATTCATTGGTATGGTCGAACAAAAAGGACCTAATTCTATTGCTAAAATTCAAAACTTTCCCCAAGAAATTCAATTTTCCAAAAAATCCAAACAACAAACAGTCATCAGCAATTAAGTATGAACTATAGGCACAAGTTATCCTGTGATAAGGGGGCGACATTATTCTTAGAGAATTTGATAAGTACTTACCTATGTATTTGGTCGTATTCCTACAGTTCCTAAGTTGTTGAATTTAAGCAGTTGAATCAATCCTTTTTGTTTGATTAAACACCTGTACCTACCATTCTACCTTTGAACTCTTCAAAACAAAGCAAAAGGCAGAATAAACTTACTAGCGTCAGGTGCAAGGTTGGTCCCCTGCTTGATGAAGGCACCATAGACGAACCAAAAGCTAGGCGACATAAGGATGTACTTCTCGCCATCTGGAACCAGTCTAGACCGCAGCTTGGTCAGCAGAGTGATGCAGGGACCATACGACAATACTGCCACGAGGATCAGGTACCTGGTAAGAACTTATTTTTATTCAAGTTGTTGATTTTCCCACCAGCACAGGCACTTCTTTGCGAGGGTTTCTAAATGAAGCTATTTTCGTGGGTCGATATAGCAATAATCTTTTGGATCCATTGTGCAAACGTAACATTTTTTATTTAAAATTCAAATTTTCAATTTCAAATCTTTATTGCGTACCTACTAATATTCGTGCGTATTCTAAATAAGTATAATTTAATTTTACATTACTCGTAAGTAGATGACATTATTTTTGCCTCGTCTCGTCACTTCGATCACTTTTGCCTTACATCATAAGAAACACGGGGAGATTAAGGAGAGTTTATAGGAGTTCAATAAGTTTCCACGACAGCAGAATGACAAAGAAATCAGCGAGTGCAGAAGACGGAAAATACTAACCAGACAGCGCTGTTAAACGGAGCTAGTAGACCTGAACCCGCGGCGGACTCCTTTGGTCTTTTCAGCATCATAACCCAGATGCCTTCATCCAAGTCGTAGGAGAAACTAACCTTCTCGTGGAACCTCGTCAGCTTTGGCAGAAATGCAGCTGCCATGTCCACTTGCTGTGACAAATAAAATTACCTACTTTCGTAAGGGGGACCTCTTTAACCAACTTTTTTATTAAGTATTTTCAACTTCTGGACAAAGGCCTTCCCAAAGGATTTCCACATAGACCGGATCGTCCTTGGTTCATGCCTAGAGGCAAAGGGCGCCTTTTCTACCCCTGTTGGAAGAATAGCCCTTTGGTCCAGGTTATTCCTACCCGAACCCTAATAAAACCTAAGTCCATCCATATCCCCGAATGGCAAGTATGGATAGGGCTTATTACAGGTATCTTTGTTCGTCAAATCTAACTGCCTAACCTTAAATAATAGGAATCTGAACTCACGCCGTTATTCACAAGACCGATCAGAGAATCTTCCGGCTTGGCGCCGCCCATCTCGAAGTTTTTCTGGGGCACCACCACTTCATACGTGAAGTTGAATCTTTTCTGCAGAATGTCAACGAGGACGAAAGATACTCCATTTCCGATGAGCGTGCCATTCTCACCTCGCTCCACCCAGCTAAAAGGACGGTTCTAAAATGACGAAATTCTTTGAAAAATTAGAAGTGTTTCTGAATCGACGTGTTGCTCAAAGATGAGAGATTGAATAACAGGCGTTTTATGATAGGGTATACTTACATTGTAAGTTCCAATTTTCAGATGTTTTCCGTTGAGTTCCTTAATTAAATCTCGATACTGATGCAAATTCGACGATGTGTGTGACTCTAAAACCAATATCATAATGATGTTGAATGACGGACAACCTGCCCGAATCTTTTTTGAAATTCACATTACCTACCTAATACAGGGTTGTCGTACACCGGTTCGCAAAACGTAGCATTGCATATTGTCGATATAATTAATTCTATTCCGGTGGCCATGGCATTTTAAAAGCGGGCAACTGAATTCAGTACGCGCGAAATGGCAAAACAATCATGGCGCGATATTGAAATTGAAAATGTTGAAGAATCGGTAACCGCGTGGTTAACAATTGTGAACTGACTAACGAGGGGACTATAATGGGGGGTTGATTCGCGTCGTGCGATGTCCACGGGTTGACATGTCGCTACTAAGTGAGGATGAGCCCGCAAGGCAGCAAATGACACGATCGTAATGGGTCATCGGTACACACGCTATATTTATTGCACGTTAGGTCATTGTGGACATTACTGTAGATATTGGATAATGCTGATTTTTTTAACTTGCAAGTGACTACCGTGTTTCGTTCTACTGGTTCTACTCAGTAGGTACTAAGCCTTCATGTATTTTAAGCTACAGTACCTAATTTTTTTAAAACAGCAAATTAACTGTATTAGCCAAATACTATTTTCTTAAAGTTTCGAACTTTAGAACTCTACCAAATTAATACCTGCACGTGGACTGACGAGGACATGATCAATCAAGTTTTCAGTTCGAGATCTTCTTGATTTTTTAATTTTTAACTTAGTCCATCCATTCCAATGCAATTGCAATGTAATCTTACCTTAATTCGCACAACAAGAATAGAAATAATAGAGTCTTCTCTATACATTTCCAACGTAACTTTCACATAATGCCCCCGAAGCAGGGGTTGATATAAAATTGTCAACGTAACGTAAATAACGGGATATAATGACAACCTTCATTACGTTAAGTACAGTACAAACATTATTAGGTAATCCATCAAATAAAAAATTCTTATAGACACTTTGTATAAACAGCAGAACATCATACATTTTGGTTGCAAAATCATACTTGTTACAACTACATAAGATTCCTATTTATATTTAAGCTTAAAATGTGCCGTGCCTTCATACATCCTTTACTTACTTACTTACTCTTACTTTCCATTTGACTTCGTTTTTATGTACCTAACGTTTTTAAATAACATTTATTGAATATGTTAATTATTTTTGAAATTAATTAATTTGTTCTGTAGGTACATATTATGGTTGACTGGTCAAGAATGCCACACGGCATTAAGTCCGCGTCCATACACTAAATAAATAAGTAAATAACTTTTAATTACCTATGGCTATAACATCTACGTTTGGGTGGCATAGTACTTAGTATTGCTTTTTTATGCACAATGAACACCGTACTCGTAAACATGATTTTAAAAGCGCTGAAGGAAGTAGTTAGTGGTCATCCAAACTTACTGTATAAGTAAATAACTTTGTCGTAAGCCCCTTTTAAAGCTTGTCTGTCTTGTAGCTAATTTAATTCTTAAATTATTTTATTATCAAGGATACAGCTACAGCTTGGTAAAAGTACTTACGCGTCAACAAATGAAACAATCACATCAATTTCCCGCTAAGAACAGAAAAACGGATACGGAAGTTGATTTTTTTTCACAGCTTTCAATTTGGGTGTGTGTATTTACTGGTCGGTGATGGTCTGCCGACCGACTACACTCGTTCGCAGGCAACCTCCTTAAGTCACCTGAAAAAGCTTCACAAAGTAGTCGCTAAAATCATTATAACATTTTAATCGTAGGAAAATAGCTTGTGTTGTGTACTTTTGTTAATTTTAACTATACTGCGATCCGAGCTTATCAGTTTACATAGCCAAGGTGACCTTGCACTTGATTTACTAACGGACATCACGTTTTAGTCTGTTAAAAAAATCCTATATAATCTGAGCTCGTGCTGTCAATAGTGTCAAATTCGCATGTTTTGATTAATTTCGTGACCTAACCAAAAAATCGTATACCTATTTCTTAAAATTTTATGAATATTTTGATTTTTATTCGAGACTGGATAATAAAAAATGAGAGACGTATTTTTGTCAAACTGTGAAAAAAGCTTCATACAGAAAATTGTATCGGAAGGCCACGTAAGTATACTTCAGTTTGGTTCCTACTGTTGTTATTTAAATTATCGAATTTATTTAATGAACTTCTAATTTATACTTTTCAGCGATTAGATGGCAGAAACTACAATGAAAGTAGACGGCTAGATATATCGTTTGGATCAGATTACGGTAGTTGTATTGTTTGTTTAGGTGAAACAAAGTAAGTCTTTACAATTTCTATCTCGCAGTCGAAACGATGTTTTTCTTTTTCTCATAAAACTATAATGATGTAAAATTTAACATTTTCAGAGTGCTGGCACAGGTGTCTTGTGAAGTGACACAGCCTAAGCAAATCAGGCCAAATGAGGGCATTTTGTACATCAATGTGGAGATCAGCCCTATGGCCGCACCGCAGTTTGAAGCAAATAGACAGACTGACCTCACAGTATACTTGAACAGATTGCTTGAGAAGTGTTACAAGGACTCAAAATGCATTGATCTTGAATCTTTGTGTATAGTGGTTGAAGAAAAAGTAAGGATTCAGTTTCTATACACAAATTATTATTTAACTGACATCTTTATCTTTTAATTTTGTACTCATCATCATAACAGTTGCCTCTGGGATTCTAGCCAGATCAAGAAATGATGTTAATTTGTTGAAAGATTGACAAAGAGGGGATTCCCCACACTACTTAATTACCTATTACATCACTTTCTGCCTCTGCTCATTCCAGGTATGGTCTCTCAGGGTGGACATCAAGGTTTTGAACCACGCAGGCAACTTGATAGAATGTGCCAGCATAGCCACACTCACCTCATTGGCCCACTTCAAGAGGCCAGATGTGACCCGTAGCGGTGACAATGTTATAATTCATACCATCGCAGAAAAAGATCCAATTCCAACTGTACTGTACCACTATCCAGTATGTGTGACTTATGCTATATTTGGAAATGAGTAAGTATTATGAATGTAGATGTCAGTTGACAGCACTTCAGACTACATTATCTCATCATCATCATTTCGGCCATAGGACGTCCACTGCTGAACATAGGCCTCCCCCAATAATTTCCACAATGGCCAGTTGGTGGCTGCCTGCATCCAGTGCTTTCTTGCTACCTTAGTTTTGCAGGGCAATCAAATACCGCACTTGGCCTCATGATTGGGCCATTGTGCGCGATTCTTGCGATGGTCGGTCCACTCAGACTACATTATTGTTGGAAAATAGCCCCTATTTCAACTGCATAGTATTTACAATTAGCTTGATGTGCTGTCCATAAAAAACTTATTTCTATATTGCCAGCACTAACCAATACACAAGCAAAATGGAGTGTCATAAAATTGGTTCTTGATTGTGTTCTTCACAGCTCTTTCACTATTTGACTAGTTACCATACCATAAACAAAGTTAGAAGACTCAAGTTATTCTTTCCCTTATTTCCTTCTAATCAGAGTTTTTGTTTACCTTCCCATAAAAATAATAAACTGTTCTCTTTTTCAGCACACTTCTATCAGACCCTAGTTTCACTGAAGAATCCGTTTGCACCAGCAGCACCGAAGAAGGAATAAACACAGCTGGAGGTTTACTCGTGATTGGAATGAACCAATACAAAGAGTTATGCCTACTTAATTTGACTGGAGCACCGCTGTACAACTCAAATGTAGTGCATAAGGCCATAATAAATGCAGCAGACAGGAGCAAAACTATAGTGGACTTGGTGAAAAAGACCATTGTTAGTGATGACACAATAAGGTATGAAACCGATTTGAAAAACAAATGATTTAACATTTCCAATCAATGGTGAAGTCTCAATACCTAAAATTAAGGCACCCAGCATGTTTTATAAAACTGAATACCAATTCCTTGGTCAGAAGTGGTTTCATACTTCATTTGAAATGACAATTGCTTTCTAATTCTGCTGTTACATTCTTAGAATACTCCAGGGTGAGTGGGAGATGGATAGTATTGATGACATTATTGTTTTCATGAACTATTACGATAGAGAAATTATGAAATGACATTCTTTATCACATAAGATCAAAATTAACATCAAAATAAAGTAGCCTTTTTGGACCCTACATGAGGCGTCTAGTTTCAAATCCCGCTAAAACGATTTTGATAAGATTTCGAGAAATTGAAAAAAACCGCTTATCCATATAGCTTTGGCCTTAGGCAAAAAAATATATGATACGAATTATTATAGTCATCGGGCAATACTAACAGTAATTCCTATTCACCTTTAAATTAAATATAATTTGAATTATAATGAAAACTATTTTCATTTTGGCGTACTTTGTTACGAACATTCCGTTTTAATGGGATTTGAAACGGACATGTTGTATTTTAGCGGGATTTGATAAGAACAAATTGTAATGCATGAATGGCGTTCTACAATAAAGTCTAATATTAAGTAACCCAAAAAATGATAAAATAAATAATTGTCCATATAATTTGTCCATTCTATAATATTCAAAGCGATTGCACTTATTGGTTAGGTTATTAGATTAATCAAGTTTTATCGGGTTATTAAAAAAACAATTAAATTATAGTTATAGTAAATAAGAAACTTTTATAAATTACTAGCTGACCCGGCGAACTTTGTTCCGCCTTAATGGCAATAAATAAGCAGACTTTTTTTTATTTCGAACGGGATAAAAAGTATCCTATGTCCTTCTCCTGGCTCTAAACTACCTCCCTGACAATTTTCAGCTAAATCGGTTCAGCCGTTCTTGAGTTATAAGCGAAGTAACTAACACGACTTTCTTTTATATATATAGATTTTCTCAATCTCGTCTTTGCCTTTTTATAACATAATATTTATTCCTGGACATCTGGACATCAGGTGATCCATCTGCTCGTTTGCCTCCTGTCACATAAAAAAAACATCCCACGATATTTATTTATTTACTTCACTGACTGACTGTACAGGGATATAAACATACACACATACATACCTACCTACTCTCGAAACACATCACCCTCCTGCACTCGGGTAAAAAGTAACATACCTTTATAATTAAATTCGTCTTAAGGCATTGAGCTAGTGAAGTTTCTATAATCCCAGTAGTGATCACCAACACTTAATAGTAACAATAACCAACGACAGCTAAATGGTTAATTTTGCATAACACCATCAAAGCTGCTTCAAAAGTAGTTTTTTAACAAATTTCTCTTTCCGTTTCTGGCGCTCCTTGGTGCGTTTCCAGGCTATTTCTTTACGTGGTATCTTTCTTGCGTCTTTAGGGTTACATTTTTCCACGAACTGTGATAAATCTTCTATTATTTTGGATCAAAAACAATAAAAAACCGCAGCAACCTTAAGCATGTTATGAAAAAATCTCCATACTGATTTCGCAGTCACGTGACCAAAATACCGTGCTGCCATTGGTCAATCAACTTTTAGAGGGTTTTGAAAGAAACGGACGGCGTTTTAGCGGAGTTTGTAACACAAACCAAATTTTAAGTGCTAGTTTAGTAGTCTTTAAGCGAATTTTGATCGAAAATGATTGAACAGTATGATGAGAAAATTGCAGTAACGTCATTTAGAGATATAAACAGAAATTCGTTGCAGGAGCGTTTTAGCGGGTTTTGAAACTAGACGACTCACATACTTATATCTTTATTCTTTCTGTTCTACTCTTTATTTATTTTTACAATAAGGAAACAAAACACTGTTTGAGTTACTGCAAAAATAATAATTAATAATTTTGCTTCATAAAGTAGCTTGCTATCTCTCTCTCTTATCTTCAAACCTCAAAGTATTTTACCACATGCCTATTAATAATTTTGTAACCACTGTTGTGAGTTACTTTATTTTGTTACAAACTATTCTATTAATTTCCTAATATGATTGAAATGGTTTTTTAATTAATAACTTTTTATGTTCCAGACAAAAGCGTGGAAAAATAAACTTCTCTGATATCATCACTGAAGATCACCTGCTAGCATTGAGCCAGAAAGATATCAGTATTCGGCTCAAGAATTATGATTTGGATGATTTGCAACCCAAAGAACGAAATACGGATAATGAAGATGATATTGAAATGAAACCAGAGCCTAGCAAATATGATGGTAATTTCAGATTTTGATTAACCTACTTTTTCAATGTTAAATGGTGTTACCAATGGTGTAACAATCTCACCAGACTAAGGCTGGGTTGCACCACCTAACTTTAACGGGAACTATGACGATAACCGGTGCTTTTTTATGGAGTATTATAGATTTTTGACATATATTAAAGTTAAAGTAAGATGGTGCAACCCAGCCTAAGTGATTTTCTCAAGAAGTTAGAAGTCATGTAAAGTATCAGTTTTGTGTCATGAAATGTAATAAATAATTGATACAAATGAATGAATAGAAGTATTCTATTGAAATGTTATAATAATGAAATGTGTATTACATTTTTCACATGTATAATTTTTGTATTTACATAATGCATGAATGGGAGATGTTAATAAGTATAATTATTATTATTCTTGTTCCAGTTGTACAATCATTGCCACAAACTGCAGAGATAGTATCCAAGAAGGGAGCATCCAAATGGATCGAAATATCATCAGATTCAGAAGAAGAATGAAAATAAATTAAATAATAATTATTTTATAACAAACTTCATTTGTTAAATAAAATGTAAATTCACATTTTACAATTGTTCTCTTACTATAATCTCTCTTAACTATATTAGCAATTGCATTTCCCTCAATAGCTTAATAACTTGACAAGGCAAAATGTAAAACAATAAAGTATGTCAGTAAAACAAATCTAGATTGCATGATCAAAATTACATTGTAGAAGTAGGTACAAGTCAATCACAAACTTACAATTGTCCTAGCGACAGTGTACTCTAAAATAATAATTAAAATACATACAATCAGATTTACATAGCTTACAATTTGGCCAGAAGTAATATACTTCATATCATATTTAGATTCCCAATTCATAGTTCTCTCATATACAGAAAAAGGACAGATATTTCCAGAAATTAAATTATAGGAAGTCTAAAACCTATTACTAAAATTAAATCTAAATAATTCCATAAATTACATTACATTAATATTATTCTACACTGAATCAGAGTTCACTCCATTTTTCTGGTCCAACTTGTTGCCATTTGTTTTTACCATGTAGATAAAATATGTCATAATCTCCTTTTCATTTACAGGTAAAGTCTTGAAATGTTTTTGAATAGCCTGAAATAAATAAACAAAGAAATGTTAATATTTTCTGAGATTGAAACACATGGGTTATCTGAATCAAAGTAGGCATAAATTAATATTCTTATCACACAAAGAATTCTGTTGAATATATTAGTGTTGTTTGTTGTTTACATTGTGTGGTACTTACATCTGCTAATTGAGCTTTATTTAGGCCTGGCCTTGTTGGCACTTTGTAGTGCTTTTTGTACCTCCTTAGTGTAGGCACTTGCAGTTGGAACCAATCCACTTCTGGGGTGTCCATTTCTGCCTCATTACTGTCGTCCTCAGAGTCTTTTGGTCTCCTCTGTTTCGTCCTTGCACACTGAATCATGTTTTTGTGATAGTCGCAAATGTATGTATGCCTTGCCTAAAAATAAATCACACTCATTAAAAATGAACAAAGAGTTATTTTCGCTGTTACCGATTTATTTGACAAAAACAATGGATTACCTGTGGGTCAATGTTGAGTTTGAGCTTCCGTTGCATCACAGTCTTCTGTATACGTTTGCTATACGCGGCATTGCCCGCGGGTCGTCTGCACCGTTCACCGTCATCCACAAGGCAACATATTTGGTCAGAATTTCCTCTAGAGTCCTCTTCCCCTGTACTAAACCCGTTGTTCATTTGATACTCGCGTTGAATCATATATAACAAATAAGTTAAACTTCTAAGCCAGACCTCGCACTAGGCGATGAAAAATAGTTCGACGTATTCACAAAGACGCACTGTTGAGGTTATGATTTTTAACAACACAGAACATTTCTAATGTTTACTACAGGGCTATAAATGAAGACAATTCACCGGCAAACTTGCTGTTGTATAGCACTAGGTATTTGAGCACAGCAATTCCTTATTCACTGCACTTATGCACCAAAATGTTCATAGCTACAAGTTTCCTGAGGCTTGGGTTAGATAAAATTTAGTAAATACGTGGTTTAGTCAATCACCAAAGCTTTAAAATCATATGATCCTTATTTGGGACACATTTGAACTCAATTGAAATAATATTAAAATTAACACCACTGTATAAACAAGAATAGGATACACTTTCGCACCGACCGATCGCCATTTGACTAGAGTAGCTAAAACAGGCAGAATCTCTGTCAGTCATTCTGACAACCCATTCAATCATTCACTTACTGAAAATTAGTCTTTATGTCAAGAGGCATTAAGAATAAATTGAAACGTCACCTTCAAACTGCTCGTTCGTAAAAAATAGTTCAATTCGTGAATGTGTGCATAGTTGCATTGTGACAACGTAGCTATGTTGTATTATAAACAAAAAATAAAGCCGACGCCTGAAAGCGGATTGGCCGAAATATGGCGGGACTTTCAATTTCAACCAATGAAATTTTTTTCTCATTGACATTGCTAGCTCGCGTACTCATTATGACAAACGCGAAGTTCCCTACGTAATAAGCGCTGAAATCGTGTGTCCGATGTAATAAACACAGTTGGTAAGTTATATTAGTTTCTTCTAATTTTCATCCATATTGCTTAGCAGATTATTTGTGTGGAATTGTAAATATTATTCCTTTGATTTTAGACGTATTCATGTTGTGCCCCAAGTGATATTTATAGTTTTACATTCTAATTTTGTAAGCAAATGGCTGCCGAGGGCCGGAGTAAAGTGTCATTATACACATGACAACAGTATAGTGGTGTAAGTGAGTGTGCGTACTTCTTATTATTCTTGGTAGGTGTTATTTATTAGTATTATTCGATTTTGTTGAAGCTTATTTGAATAGAGTAGCAATTTAGACATAACCTCAAAGTTTGATTCTACGCATTTAGTAAACACTGTTTGTAAATATTTGACATTACAAATGCTATAAGTAAGTATTAAAACAATGAAGAGGTGTTTACATTAATTCATTGCTGTAATTATGTCTTATTTTCAAAATCTGATCAATTAAATATTGGAAAACTTGTAAATGTTGTACTTAATTTGCAAGTCTATAAAATAATCTCAAGAAGTTTTTTACCGCCAAAAACTGAGAAAATATTTTTTCCTTGTATAAAGATATTATAATTATTTGTTAATCTCACAGCTGTAGCGGAAATGAAGATTAACTTTGAGCTTTCTTTCAGCAGAATAGCTTTATTAGCTTTCATCATTTTTATCTCAATGTCACCAATCAACTTTGTTTTTCACCTAATTAGAAATCAAAGTTCTATGAATGATCGAAACGATTTATATTTTTGTAGTTATTGTTATTTTGATTCATAAAATCTGTTGTATTTTACTGAAAAACTTCACCCGTGAACTTTTAACTGAGAAAATTAAGCGTTAAGAAACATATTAATACTTATTTCGTGCCTTGTTGACTTACTTATTTTAGTAAAATTAAATAGAGACCGATTTCCTAACACAAATAGGATGGAAATTGATGTTGACTTTAAAAAACTTATTTACGTAGGTACTTAACCAGGTACTTACCACCCACTTAGATTAGTCTTCAGATTGTCCAGTCATTTGGTATAATGAATTAATGAATTATTTGATTGGGTTGGTGAATTTTCAATTCTAATTATGAATATAATAATTTATTATCTACTACGTTAATGTTGTAGGTTGATTTATTTCGCTATAAAAGCAATACGCAGCTTTAAAAGTTTAGATTAGAAAAATCTTAATGGGGCAAGGTGGTTAGGTCCTGGTAGGGTGCAGGATAGGGTGTTCTTTGTATGGTTCCTTTAAAACTTAGCAACTTCGATCAACAATACCAACTACATAGGTATCGGGTCAGCGACACAGCGTTATTCGCGAAATAACAGCGCACTTGAGAAGTGAGTTCTTATTTAATTAACGCCAACTCACAGTTACGGGGTGTAGATGGGAATTTTAAAGACTATAAATGAAATTGATGCCAGACGAAAAAAGATATTAATTACAATAAAAGAACTCGCGCTCTTATTTCCCGAGACAGATTTTTTGCGCTGACCTGATATCTAATTGGTATTGTTGATTGAAGCTTAGCTAGCTATAAATAGGTATACGCTTAGTTTCTTGGGTGTACTCATTTTCTACGAACTTCCTCTCAATAATTAAGGTATCAGCTTTGTCTATTTTTATGTAGCGTTATAACCTTCTAAGTGAATCAACTAATTCCGATCAATCTTTATTAATGGCAGTGGCGGTATAGGATAGGTCATGCACTGCCAACATAGATATTTTATTATCCGTTGTCTTAAGATATTTTTCAGTGACCGGTTGCAAGTAGCCTGCTGCTCTGCCAATTTCATCGGCCCACTACTGTTTGATTGGGTATTTTAGGCTATTGCTCTATTCTTTATGTCGAATGGTTATCTAGAAGTTATTTAAGAAGAGGCTTATCATATTTTATTTCACTGGTTCTAGTATAAAGCACACATATAATAATTTAATTGATAATGTATTGAGGTGTTTCACAGATTCGTTGTTATTATGGAAAATAGTTTGAAAAAATTACCATACATGGATGATTTATATTTGACTCTAATGGCACTCGTACTCGGCAGTGGGTGGGGCACATACACATAATAATATCTCGTAGAACTGCGGGCCTTAAAATATGTATCAGAAAATTTCTTTACGGACCAGAGACGTTGTGTACACTACATACAACTAAAAGTTGGTGTAGATAAGCGCCCTGGATGCGGTGGACCAACGACTTGGTGAAGGTTACGGAAAGCGCCTGGATGCGGGAATTGTTGGACTGGTCACTGTGGAAATCCTGGGGTGAAAGGGAAAGTTTATTCAGCAGCTGTGGACGTTTTTGGGTGGAATGAAAAATGAGCGTACGTGGGACACTATTTAAGTTGTGAGCCTATCTATGATAATCAACTTTTTAAAAAAATAAAACCGACTTCAAATGCGTGAACACAAAAAAAAACTAAAAATTAAAAATATTGCGTATAAAAAAGTTCATCCCCAATTTTCCACCCTTGGGGGTTGAATATTTTCTTCAAATTCACATGAAACCACCCTTTTGATAATACCTATTCAACAAAAAAATAATCGTTCAAATTGGTTTATAATCGGCGGAGATATTGCGTATAAAAAGTTCATCCCCAATTTTCCACCCTTGGGGGTTGTTTTTTCTATTATTAAATTTAAATGGGACCACCCTTGAGGTATTACCTATACGCCGAAAAAAGATTTGTTCAAATCGGTTCATAATTGGCGGAGTTATCGCGTAACAAACATATGTATGTGGTGCACTCATACCGATCCCAAGGAACCGTACTTACTCATAACAATAACATTGATGCATGTATTCATGCACTTGACTTTATGTCTTGAAACGCTCTGGTAGGGTAAAAAAAATAACGAGATTTGACGATTTGTAAGAATTAATTTATTTTAAAAAGGTAAATAAAGATGTTTTTGGTTTTGTATTTAACAAATTATCAGTTTTATCGGAATTAATTAATTTTCGAATCGAGTCACACGATATCATTCGATGACTTTGCAAATGCAGTACGATGATACGATTACTTTTACGTTGCGGCAATCACTAAAATTCGCTAAAATGACACTAATGACGTTTAAAAAGTGGCACGCTCGGCTTCATACAATTTTTGACACATGCTGCATCTATCCATATCTGTGGTCTCTCTTCGTACATTTTCGATCGTTTCCGTAATGGCCGCTGCGCGTTGAGGGCGCTTGTGTGCACTTGTTTAGCGTCTCGCTATGCGACGTTGCCAACTTTATTGACTTAAGTACAAACGAAGACAAAACGTACGCGCGTGGAGTGGAACTTACAGCCGGTAGCTTTTTGGTTGAACAATACACAAAAGCTCGAAGATTTTCAATTTCTATAAAAATAATAATAAATCAGAACGATGTGCAATAAGTGAACATATGAAGTCTTTGTGATAAAAACAGATTTGTGTTAGCAGTGCAAGTGGTCTAAGTGAAATTAAAGTATTAATAACGATCGTTGCGCTCGTAACATATTGGTAAAAGGACATGATTTTCATAAAATACGCACAAAGAATATATTGAAGTACTAGCGGGTGGAACATAAAGAAACTGGTTAGCCAAAAGCGGCGATTGAAACATGGGGGACAGAGGCGCGACGGGGGGCGCTTGGGGTGCGCGCGACGAAGCCTCGTGGTGGCCGGGTGGCGCAGGTGAACTCCAGCACCAACAACAAATTAATGAAGAAATCGCTAGGAGTACCGCCGCAGCCACCCATCAATTATACACATACAAAATGACCGGCGGATTTTCCAATAACAGCGCAGATAATTCTACAGCTAGTTACGATTACCGATTAATTTCAAATACGAATACCAGGGAGCAATCACCTCAGCAGCCATGGTGGTATGCATCAGGCTCAGTTGAGTCTCAACAAACATCTTCTCCAACGGTACGGAATGTTTTGCGTATACCTACATTAAAATACAATCTTAGGTTTTATAATTCTGATTAAATTATGAAACAAAGAACCTTACGACTGCTGATAGACACAATCAATATTCAATGGAGTTTTACGGATTGAATCAATAACTGTCTAATTTTATCAAAGATGATCAAGATTAGAATGCCGAACTACAAAAAGCATTAAAAATTTAATAAATAAGTTCGATTTAATTATTTCCTAAGTACCTACCTAATTATAAAAGTAAAATGTAAAAATAGACTAAAAATAAGTCAGAATAATTAGACACGTAATTTACAAAATAAATTCATACAAGAAATTAAACTATAGTATTCTTTGAAAACTACATTTATAAGTTATAATAAGTAGAATTTTAGGAACATACCAACAACTTTCCTTGGTCTTCCCCTCTTGATTGATTAAATATTTTTAATTATGCTTCTAATCAATAGTAGAACGTTTTCTTACATTATTACGTATTTGAAACAAACAAATACCACTTTTATTTTGTGATGTATTGATCGTCGGTTCTGTGTTTTTAAAAATGGTGATTACTCTGTGACCCCTTGTCATTATTGTTGTAATCATTCATTCATTCACATTTCCGGTTAAATTTAAAAAATTGATAATTAGACAGTTTTTGTTTTGACTACAAATTGTTGCAAACTTGCAATTTCATACCCATCAGATGTCGCGCGTGTTTCGGTGTTTGACGTTTGTTTATTTACATTACATTGTTTATTTTGTTTATAGCGTGTGCAACAATTTCGTAGGAGATTGCTAGATATTATTGTTGTTTAGCACATTATTTTGTGTGTTTGGAAATTAAACAGACAGTGATCTGCTTGGATTGTGATTGGTAACAACTGTTTAAATTTTTATGGAAGCCTCATAGAATAGAGTCAAAGTTTCAAAACTTTTATACTTAGATTTTCACATTATTTAGGTAGATATTCTTTCAGATTTCTAGATATTAAATATTATTTCTTTACCTAGGTTACCTACTTTTGTAAACCCTTTAATTTCTTCATCATCTTCATCAATTGGGAACTGCCACAAATAATATGGATATCTGTGGGAACTGCTATATTTTGTAGACAGTTCTTGTGATTATCACAACTTATTTTAGGCATTACCTGACTGACCTTGACCTTGGTCAAATCTTGATTTAACCAAGTTGAAAAATTAACGAAACAATAAGTACTTGGGAATTTTATGAATATTGTGGTAGAGGCTTAGATTTATCTAAGGGTTAATCTAAGGGTAGAGGTATATAGGAGGGAGATATCCTCCCAAAAATAAAATGAATAATAATATTAGTAACTGTCACTTCAACGCTTCAACAATCAATAGGTACTATGATGATCTATTAATGAAACATGCTGCCACTACAATTGGCTTAATTAGGGTATTTTATTACAGCCTCAGAACCAGTCGAGCCCCGATCCTGATCAGGGCAGCCAGCAGTCTAACGGCATTCAGCAGAACCATCAGGTTCTCCAACAACAACAACAGCAGCAGCAGCAGCAACAACAACAGCAGCAACATCAACAACAGCAACAACAACAGCAGCAACAACAACAGAATCAGCATACTCAACAACACACGCAGACTCTTCAGCAGACTCTGCAGCAGCAACAGCTGCAGAGCCAGCAAACTTTACAGCAGGTATGTCTATCAAATACCATCTTACATTTTCATTTTATTTAATATCTGGTCAATTTTACACAGCACCATCTAGCCACAAAGTAAGCAATTAATAAGCTTGTGTTATGGATGCTAGCATAACGGATATACTACTTATATACTTTTTTTTAAATACATACATATTAAACATAGTAACACCCAGACCAGTCAGAAATTAAAATTCATCATTATTTTGGATTACAGTCTATGTAAATTATTATACATAATACAGGGTGACAGGGAAACTCGACCTATTCCTTGAAAAGCGATTATAAAATATTAGAGGTCATAAGCAACAAATTAAGTCCAGTAAACCAGGGGTCAAAACTGGGTGGTTGCTAAGTTATTAAATTTTTTAGAAATTTCCGACTTTTTACCAAAAACCATTAATAATTGTGAAAGTTCAGAAGTTTTGGGCAAGCATATTATTTTTTAAAAT